>NC_073402.1:27493644-27533644 GCF_028641065.1 Leucoraja erinaceus | reverse complement strand
AGAGGGTAAATTTTGCCTACCCAGGGGGTAAATTTGTTGATTCTGGATTTGTTAAAAACAGTATTTTAAAATGTCCCCTTTTCTCACAGGGAGTGGTGAGTCTGTGGAATTCCCTGCCTCAGAGGGCGATGGAGGCAGATTTTCTGGATGCTTTCAAGAGAGAGCTAGATAGGGCTCTTAAAAATAGCGGAGTCAGGGGAGAAGGCAGGAGCCATGATCACATTGAATGGCGGTGCTGGCTCGAAGGGCCAAATGGCCTACTCCTGCACCTATTGTCTATTGTCTATTGTCAGTTGTTTTATTATGGTAGAAATGTAAACTCAAATTACTAATCAAAACAGGGTGGGGGTAAATTTACTTTCCAAAACTTGCCAGGGGGTAAACGGGACGAAAAAGGCTGGGAACCCCTGGTTTAAGGTGAGAGGGTAAAGATTTAATAGGAACCTGAGGGGTAACCGTTTCACACAAAGGGTGGTGGGTGTATGGAATGAGCTGCCAGAGGAGGTAGTTGAGCCAGATACTATCTTAATGTTTTAAGAAACATTTAGACAGGTACATGGATAGGACACTCAGCGGGTGCAGCAGCATCTACGGAGCGAAGGAAATAGGCAACGTTTCGGGCCGAAACCCTTCTTCAGACTGAAGAAGGGTTTCGGCCCGAAACGTTGCCTATTTCCTTCGCTCCATAGATGCTGCTGCACCCGCTGAGTTTCTCCAGCTTTTTTGTGTAACCTTCGATTCTCCAGCATCTGCAGTTCCCTCTTAAACACATGGATAGGACAGGTTTGGAGGGAGATGGGCCAAACGCAGGCAGGTGGGACATTGTTGGCCGGTGTGGTGGGCAAGGTGGGGCTGACGGGCCGGTTTGCACGTTGTTTGACTCTTTGACTCGAGATGAGAATCCCAGCTGTTCATTTCCACGTTTTGGTCTTTGGTGCAGCAATGTTTCTTTAAGAGTTCCAGCCAAGCATTAGTGCGAATCAGGTTGAAACATCTCTCAGGGGGAAGTGTTGTTACAAAGGGTGGGGACCTCTGGTGAGTTGAGGAAATTGCCCATTAGGAATGAAGGGTGAGTGTGGAACAAACAATGACTTTCAAGGAGGGTGAAGGACAGGGTGGAGTCGGCAAATCCATGGACTCTGCAGCCCGGAGAGTTCAGCAGAGCGTCTGACCAACCCTTCCCCTCCTCACACTTCAAAAGGACACAAAGTGCTGGAGTCATTCAGCAGTGGGCACAGCGGTAGAGTTGCTGCCTCACAGCCCCAGAGACCCCGGTTCGATCCTCACTACGGGTGCTATCTGTACGGAGTTTGCTGGTTCTCCCTGTGACCGCGTGGGTTTTCTCCGGGTGCTCCGGTTTCCTCCTACCTTCCAAAGACATACAGGTTTGTAGGATTTCGGCCCGAAACGTTGCCTATTTCCTTCGCTCCATAGATGCTGCTGCACCCGCTGAGTTTCTCCAGCACTTTTGTCTACCTTCGATTTTCCAGCATCTGCAGTTCCTTCTTAAACAGATTTGTAGGTTAACTGGTTTTGGTAAAAAATTGTAAATTGTCCCTTGTGTGTAGGATAGTGTATAGGATGATCGCTGGTTGTTGTGGACTCAGTCGGCCAAAGGGCCGGTTTACACACTGTATCTCTAAAGTTTAATGTCTAAAGGGAAAAAATGTCTTGTCATTAATAGAGTCTCTCCTGTCCCAAACGGATGTCTTCGATTACTTTACGGCCAATTAAATACTTCCGAAGTTTATTGTCTGGTATGCAGTAGCCACTAAACTGTGCACAAGGCGTTGCTACAAGTCGCAGTGTGTGAATCATCCCACCATTAGTTTTTCTGAAGATGGACACAAAATGCTGGAATAACTCAGCGGGACAGGCAGCATCTCTGGAAAGAAGGAATGGGTGATGTTTCGGGTCAAGACCCTCCTGAGTCTGAAGAAGGGTCTTGACCCAAAACGTCCACCCATTCCTATTCAGAGATGCTGCCTGTCCCGCTGGGTTACTCCAGCATTTTGTGAGTTTCTTCGGGGTAATTCAGCAGCTGCAGTTCCTTCCTACACATCTGTTTTTCTAAATCATGTTGGGAGAAGGATACATTTTGGACAGAACTTCAGGCCCAATATATCTCAAGACATTTAGCTTAGATTAGTTTAGAGATACAGCACGAAAACTGGCCCTTTGGCCCATCGAGTCCGTGCCAATCAACGGTCACCTTACACTGCACAATGGGGACAATTTACAGAAGCCAAATAACTTGCAAACATGCACGTCTTTGGAATGAGGGAGGAAACCAAAGCACCCGGGGAAATCCCACGCAGGTCACGGGGAAGAACGTGCAAACTCCGTACGGACAGCACCCGTAGTCAGGATCGAACCCGGGTCTCTAGCGCTGTGAGGCAGCAACTCTACCGCTCTGCTGTCAGTGTCATGCTATGGTCTACTACTGTCGAACTCTCGCCTTCATCAATGGTCGTGCTGCTGCAAAGGTGGTGACAACAGCATTGACAACGTTGAGGTCGTACTCATGGATATGCGGGGAACGAACGGATATGGATCACGTGGAGGCAGAGGAGAGCCGTTTAAGTTGGCACCATGTTTGGCACAAACACAGTGGGCCAATGGGCCCGCTCCCATGCTGTGTTGTTCCACGTTCTACGGTATGCGTTCACCTCGGAGTAACGAATGTACGTCAGTCGTTCGCTGCAAGCGATTTTCATCCACGTGGCGCATCTGAAGCTCCGCCTGCCTTCTGCAACTCTCATCACCCCCCAAAGAACCTCTACACAATGGGAACTATCAAATCATCCCTGAGCTTTTTCTCTAGTTATATCTTTACAACACAGTGCTGTCAACACCTGATTAAAGGAGCAACGCTGTAATAATGAAAAAGAACTCGGAGCGGATTAAAGCACAATGACAATCACATTACATTGTCAAATGTCGGGTAGACATGTTGAAATGTGTATGGCAGCCAAATGAATACTTATAGCTTCCCTGCTGTGAATAAGCTGTAGATGAGGGGCAATATTGGCAATATCCTAGCTGGTGAACATTGACAAGTGGTTTAGTCACAACGGCCCCAAATACTCAGGGTTTAACACGATCCAATTGTTCTCAGCAGGACTATTGGTAGTACATGTTTTTCACACTCATTTATCTGCTGCCCGACAGGAGAGGGGACTGGAGAGAATGTCTGGGGTATGAGTGGTCCTTGATTTGGTTGCCTGCTTTCAAAAGTTCAGAAGATCTAGGAGCAGATTAAGGCCATTCGGCCCATCGGGTCTACTCCGCCATTCGATCAGGGCTGATCTATCTCTCACTCCTAACCCCATTCTCCTGCCTTCGCCCCTTAACCCCTGACACCCGTGCTAATCAAAAATCTGTCATACTCCGCTTTAAAAATATCCATTGACTTGGCCTCCACGCCCATCTGTGGCTTTCCTGGGGTAGCATGGAGCGTAGATGGAGTCAACGGCGGGTGTGAAGGCTGGTCTGTTTGATGGACTGGGCTGTATTCACAACTCTCTGCGATTTCTGAGTTACTCCAGCACTTTGTGTCTCTTTTTGTAAACCAGCATCTGCACTTCCTTGTGTCAATTTCCAATGACCTTGGGCAGAGCAGTTGCCCCACCAAACTGTGATGCATCCAAATAGTCTACTTTCTGTGAAAATTGGTAAAAAGCCATGGGAGCAACACTGTATATCCTCAGCCGTCTGAAGAAAAAGAAGTGTTGGTGTGTTTACTTGCCTGTAGCGTAAATGTGTTTAGACCAGGACAACTTGAAGCTCTTATAAGGTCAGTAGACAAAAATGCTGGAAAAACTCAGCGGGTGAGGCAGCATCTATGGAGCGAAGGAATAGGTGATGTTTCGGGTCGAGACCCTTCTTGCAGAGACGGTTCACCAGACTGACTGGGATGTCAGGACTGTCTTATGAAGAAAGACTGGATAGACTTGGTTTATACTCTCTAGAATTTAGGAGATTGAGAGGGGATCTTATAGAAACTTATAAAGTTCTTAAGGGGTTGGACAGGCTAGATGCAGGAAGATTGTTCCCGATGTGGGGGAAGTCCAGGACAAGGGGTCACAGCTTAAGGATAAGGGGGAAATCCTTTAAGAGTGAGATGTGAAAAACATTTTTCACACAGAGAGTGGTGAATCTCTGGAACTCTCTGCTACAGAGGGTAGTTGAGGCCAGTTCATTGGCTATATTTAAGAGGGAGTTAGATGTGGCCCTTGTGGCTAAGGGGATCAGGGGGTATGGAGAGAAGGCAGGTACGGGATACTGAGTTGGATGATCAGCCATGATCATATTGAATGGCGGTGCAGGCTCGAAGGGCCAAATGGCCTACTCCTGCACCTAATTTCTATGTTTCTATGTTTCTTCAGCTCTTATAATCTCCTTTAGACTTTAGAGATGCAGCGCGGAACAAAGCCCTTCAGCCAACCGAGTCTGCGCTGACCAGCGATCACCCCGTACACTAATGGGTCTGTCTCACTTAGGCGATTTTTTTTAGGCGACTGCCAGCGACTACGACAATGGAATTCACCGAAGTCAACACTGGCGACAACCTACCAGAACCTACGTCAAGAGAAGACAAGCTACGACAAGCCCACGGTTGCCGACTGTCGCCAATACGTTTTGAACATTTCAAAATCCAGCGGCGACCAGAACAACGCTTCGACTCTTTGGGCGACTGAGGAGACGACTCACGACCACACGGGCGACACCCCGGCAACCGTGTGGCCACAGCCTCGTCACCGACAGTCGCCTAAAAAAAAATGCCTATGTGGGACAAGCCCTTTAACACTATCATACTCACAAGGATCAAATTACAATTTTACCGAAGTCAATTAGTCAAGTCAAATTTATTTGTCACATACACATACGAGATATGCCGTGAAATGAAAGTGGCAATGCTCGCGGACTTTTGTGCAAAAGACAAACAACAAAACAACCAAACAAATTCTAAACACAATCATAACACACATATTCTTTTACATAATAAATAATGGAAGTAAAAACGTTCAGTAGAGTTAGTCCCTGGTGAGATAGGTGTTTACAGTCCGAATTGCCTCTGGGAAGAAACTCCTTCTCAGCCTCTCCGTTCTCACCGCATGGCAACGGAGGCGTTTGCCTGACCGTAGCAGCTGGAACAGTCCGTTGCAGGGATGGAAGGGATCTCCCATAATTTTATTTGCTCTGGAGTTGCACCTCCTGTTGTATAGTTCCTGCAGGGGGGCGAGTGAAGTTCCCATAGTGCGTTCGGCCGAACGCACTACTCTCTGCAGAGCCTTCTTGTCCTTGGCAGAGCAATTCCCAAACCAGATGGTAATGGTTTAACCAACTGGTTTAAGTCAATTAACCAACAAACCAGGATGTCTTTGGAATATAGGAAGAAACCGGAGCACCCGAAGTAAACCTACATGGTCACGGGGAGATTGTGCAAACCGTATAGACAACGCCCATAATCAGAACTGAACCTGGGTCTCTGACGCTGTAAGGTGGCAACTCTACTGCTATTCAACTGTGCCGCCCTAAGTATCATTGATAGAGGTCGGAGGATGTTATTCCACCCCATGTCTTGAGGTCCATGGCCAACTCCTTCGTTCTGCTGACAATAGACAATAGACAATAGGTGCAGGAGTAGGCCATTCAGCCCTTCGAGCCAGCACCGCCATTCAATGTGATCATGGCTGATCATCCCCAATCAGTACCCCCGTTCCTGCCTTCTCCCCATACCCCCTGACTCGGCTATTTTTAAGAGCCCTATCTAGCTCTCTTGAAAGCATCCAGAGAACCGGCCTCCACCGCCCTCTGAGGCAGGTTCTCTGCTGACAATGAGGGACAGTTTGGGGTGTCGATGCTGTGCTACTAATCTCTGTCGAAGAAGCAGCCAAAAACGATAGGATTTCCACTGATCAGAACTCCTGGCAACTGGCCCCCTGGTCCTTCAAGTGTGAAAGCTAACATGAGATTCAGTGCAAAATGTAAAAAAAATGACAACTAATTGGTGGCATTCGAACTTTTAACTGAATCAAGTAGCTTAATTGAAAATCAGCTTGGGTTTACCAACAAATCCTTCAGGGAAAGACTCTCTGATCTTCATGGTTTGAACAATTTTAATCTAAATCTAACCATAAAACTCTTTGCCAAGTGACTTTTAATTTTCTGGGCAGAGGCCAGCCATCTCCTGCTCTGCATTGAAATTGAAAGTGAATGAATTGTTTCTTCACATTAGGGGACCATATTCCTTCGGAGCTGCAAACAGTCACCATGGGATTCGGGGGAGGTTGTGAGAGAAAGCCTGGTCTGTTATTTTCACATCATATTCTCTTTGTACCCTTCCATTTCTCTGGCATCCCTCTCCCCCGACTATCAGTCTGAAGAAGGGTCTCGACACGAAACGTCACCCATTCCTTCTCTGCCCGACCCCGCTGAGTTACTCCAGCATTTTGCGTCCATCTTCGGTGTAATTGGAATTATTTGAAATTAGAGGAATCAACGTTCATACCACTGCAGTCTACTTGTTGTGCAGCAGAACAGTGACGTAGCAGTAGAGCGACTGCCTCACAGCGCCAGAGACCCGGGTTCGATCCTGACTACGGGTGCTGTCTGTACGGAGTTTGCACATTCTCCCCGTGAACTGCGTGGGTTTTCTCCAAGATCTTTGGTTTCCTCCCACACTCCAAAAACGTACAGCGTTGTAGGTTAATTGGCTTGGTATGAATGTAAATAATCCCTAGTGTGTGTAGGATAGTGTTAGTGTGAGGGGACTGCAGGTCGATGGAGACTCGATGGGCAGAAGGGCCTGGTTTAAGGCAGCAACTCTACCACCTTGCCACCGTGCCACTGTGCCAGCCTACAGGTGACCACCACAACCCTGCCAGCACCCACCATCCATCCACCCCCATTCTACAGTGCCGGTCTTCTCCTTGGCATTGAACATATTCTATAGACTCAAAACGCTGGAGTAACTCAGCAGGACAGGCAGCATCTGCAGAGAGAAGGAATAGGTGACGTTTCGGGTCAGGAACCTTCTTCAGGCTGTTCTGAAGAAACCCATTCCTTCTATCCAGAGATGCTGCCTCTCCCACTGAGTTACGCCAGCCTCTCGTGTCTATGTTCGGTGTAAACCAGCATCTGCAGTTCCTTTCCACACATTGGACACGTTCTACCTGCTTGGGGTTCAGATCATGTTGGACAGAGAAGTCTTGCCTTCATCTGTACTCACCGTGGAATCAAAGGCCTCCTTTGTTCTAACAAAGTCCCAGTGATCCTATAAAGCTGTCAACTGCTCTTGGTCTCTCAGTGTTCAAGGGAATTCTGCTCGACATGGTTTAACAGGCAAGTGAACTTCCGTCTGCGCTGTGCCCTGAGGGGCTGAATAAAAACCATCTGGGCCCTTGGTTAGTTAATCACTTTAAAAGCCACACATGTTCTTTAATAGCCCAGCACTCCTTTCAAACACGGTCACATCCTTCTAAAGTGGCCTTTACATCTGGCTTTGTTTTCTGGTGGCCATTAACGGGAATACTGCAAGTTAATAGGTAGGACTAATCACCGGTCTATCCCACAGTCACATTGTGTGCAATTGATTATGAGATCTGCTTGAATCCAGTAACTTCATCCAATGCACAAAGTGTACTGCATGCAAATGGAATACAAGACACTGGCGTTGGGAACTAGAACATCACATATACATCTCTCAGCATCTCTGGAGAAAAGGAATATGTGATGTTTCGGGTCGAAACATCTGGAGTTTAGAAGGATGAGAGGGCATCTCATTGTAAAACATATAAGATTGTTAAGGGCTTGGACACGCTAGAGGCAGGAAACATGTTCCTGGTGTTGGGGGAGTCCAGAACCAGGGGCCACAGTTTAAGAATAAAGAGTAAGCCATTTAGAACGGAGACGAGGAAACACTTTTTCTCACAGAGAGTGGTGAGTCTGTGGAATTCTCTGCCTCAGAGGGCGGTGGAGGCAGGCTCTCTGGATGCTTTCAAGAGAGAGCTAGATAGGGCTCTTAAAAATAGCGGAGTCAGGAGATATGGGGGGAAAGGCAGGAACAGGATACTGATTGGGGATGATCAGCCATGATCACATTGAATGGCGGTGCTGGCTCGAAGGGCCGAATGGCCTACTCCTGCACCTATTGTCTATTGAAACCCTTCCTCAGACTGCGAATTAGGGTCTCGACCTGAAACATCACCTATTCCTTTTCTCCAGAGATGCTGCCTGACCCACTGAATTACTGTAGCTTTTTGTTGTCTGTCTTCAGTCAAAAAGAAGATCAGTGTATATATAAAATAACAAGCCGACAAATAGATAATAGTGCAATTATAATGTCCCTAAGTGGAGTTACTCCAGCATTTTGTGTCTGTCTTAGGTATTGTTGGCGAATGGAATACAAGACACAATGTGCAAATAGAATGGAAATTGACCCGAAACATCACTTAAACCAGCATCTGCAGTTCCTTCCTACACATCACTTATCCCTGCTCTCCAGAGATGCTGCCTGACCCGTTGAGTTACTCCAGCACATTGAGCCTTTTTTTTTTTTAACTGGTGCTGAGAAGACTGCTCCTATCTGCTAAAATAATAAAATATGATTTATATAAAGTATTAAAATATATTGTACAGCCAGACGGGGTGCATTGCCCCCTCCTCTGATATTTACTTTGGAGATACAGCACGGAAACAGACCCTTCGGCCCACCCAGACTGCGCAACCACCCCGTACACGAACTCTATCCTAAACATTAGGGACAAGTTACAATTTACAGAGGCCAATTAACCTGCACGTCTTTGGAGTGTGGGAGGAAACCGGAACACCCGGAGAAAACCCACACGGTCACGGGGAGGAAACTCCATACAGACAGCACCCGTAGTCAGGATCGAACCTGGGTCTCTGGCCCTGCAAGGCAGCGACTCTACCGCTGTGCCACTGCGACGCCCATGACATATCATTTCATAATCCAGGGTTCTACAATTCTCGATAGCTTCTTGATTAGTCAATGACTATGAGGAGAAGGCGGTTGAGAGGGAAAAATAGATCAGCCAGCATTGAATGGCAGAGCAGACTCAATGGGCCAAATGGCTTAAGTTTGCTCCGACACCTTATGGTCTTATTTATCTTGACCACTCCTATTTACTTTCCAGACTTAATATGAAAGTTCTCCTCTGTGTTGCCCGTTGCCTAAAAATATAAATGGTGATGATAAAATGTAAAATGCATCTTCCGTATCGTCTGATCTATCACATGGTGTGTAGCGTGCCACTTGGCACATTGGAGGTAACAAGCTGATTACATTGTAGGAAGGAACTGCAGATGCTGGTTTAAACCGAAGATAGACATGAAATGTAACTCAGCGGGAGAGGCAGCATCTCTGGAGAGAAGGAATGGATGACGTTTCGGGTTGAGACCCTTCTCCAGACCCTTTTGGTGTCTAAGCTGATTAGATGATTGTGGGATCTTTTGATTAACAAGACACTTGCCATCTGCTTTCACATTATAAATAAAACAACCTTCCAACAACCTATTCCCATTGACCCAGCCTGATAGTCTCATTTGCTCGTGCCACTGCTAGGAATCTCCGTGAAAGTCTTCCCTCAGAGTGCAGACACACACAGCTGTGGTTCCTGGCAAGCTACCAATACCAATCCCAAATCAATTCACCCGCTGCCTGCTTTCAAATAAAAAAATTCTCACTGAGCACTAAATCAGCAGAGAAGTTGTACACAGAATGCCAAAGTAACTCAGTGGGACAGGCAGCATCTCTGGAGAGAAGGAATGGGTGGCGTTTCAGGCCAAGACCCTTCTTCAGACTGAGAGTCAGGGGAGAGGGAGTCCAGAGATGTGGAAGGGTAATTTGTGAAAACGATATTTGAGAAAACAAAGATCAAAGCAGATGACGATAAGGAAATGTAGATAAGACACAAAATGCTGGGGTAACTCAGTGGGACAGGCAGCATCTCTGGAGAGAAGGAATGGGTGATATTCCTTCCCCGAAACGTCACCCATTCCCTTCTCTCCGGAGATGCTGCCTGTCCCGCTGAGTTGCTCCAGCATTTTGTGTCTATCTTTGGCGTAAACCAGCATCTGCAGTTCCTTCCGACACATAAAGAAACGTAGAATGGTTCATTGTTAGATGAGGGGGAAAGTGATAACGCTGCATATAATCAGTAGGTAATATTGGATCAGGGGGACAGTGGAATGTGTCAGAGAACTGGGATGAGGGAGAGATGGCGAGGGAGGGAAAGCAAGGGTTACTTGAAGTTAGATAAATCAATGTTCATACCGCTGGGGTGTAAAGCCAGCATCTGCAGTTCCTTCCCACACAGCAGAGAATTTATTGCTGGAACTGGTTTAACGCTGGCTTCTGTGATGTGTCTGTCATCAGAACAACTTTGTCACGATCTACCTGACGTGCAGCATCCCTTATGCCCCCGAGACATTAATGACTGCACACATAATGCACAATTTCTTTAGTGAACCTGTGGAATTCATTGCCACAGGCGGCTGTGGAGGCCAAACTGATGGATAGTTTTAAGGCAGAGATGGATAGATTCTTGATTAGTGCGGGTGTCAGGGTTTATGGGGAGAAGGCAAGAGAATGGGGTTGAGAGGGAATGATAGATCAGCCATGATTGAATGGTGGAGTAGACTTGACGGGCTGAATGGCCTAATTCTGCTTCTATCATTTATGAACATATACCTTCACTTCACTTCTTGAATTTTAATCTTGAAATTTTTTTGGGACACATCTTCGTAGACAGAGTCATCTAGAGTGGACAAGAGTCCTTTGGCCCAACTTGCCCACGCCGAACAACATGTCCCATCTACACTAGTCCCACCTGCCGCCGTTTGGCCCATATCCCTACAAATCTATCCCATCCATGTACCTGTCCAAATGTTTCTTAATACGTCAGACATGTTCTGCAGAGCTGCTGCCTGACCCCAAGTCACTCCAGCAATTGATGGCTCTTTTTTGTGGGAAGAACGGTAGCGACCCGAAACGTTAGCATTGAGATGGAAAGTTGGAATTGTGCGCTCTTTAGATTTTAGCGCTGACCAGCGATCACCCCGTACACTAGTTCCATCCTGCACAACAGGGACGAATTACAATTTACCAAAGCCAATGAACCAACAAACCTGTACGTCTTTGGAGCGTGAGAGGAAACTGGAGCACCTGGAGAAAACCCACGCAGTCACGGGGAGAGCGTACAAACACCGTACAGATCGAACCCAGGTCTCTGGCGCTGTGAGGCAGCAACTCTACCGCTGCTCCACCAATGTGCCACCCCCAAAGCTAGGATGGATCATTTGTTTTATGAATGGGTTAACACTGGCTGGGAGGGACAACAGATTGTTATCATTAAGATAGATGTAAGCACATGATGTTGAACTGCGTTGTGCTACAATGGAGCCTTTTTATTCCCTTATGAAGAGCTGTATTGTTAAATGAGCGAGTGAATTCAGAAGAAAGCTGGTTTTCAAAAGTGAAAACTTTGTCAGTGACCAGAGAGGAGAGGTAATCAGATACTTCCTGCTTGGTAGCCACCATATCACCCTGGCCCTGCAACGCCTTTCCACTTTCTCACTGAGAGAAGAAGCTGCAGAGAGTTGTGGATGTAGCTCAGTCCACCGCACAAACCAAAGCCTCCTCCTCCCCCCCCCCCCCCCCCCCCCCCCCCCCCATCCCCCACCCCCTCCCCCAATCAACATCATCTACACTTCAGAAGATGGGACACAAAGTGCTGGAGTCCCTCAGCGGGTCAGGCAGCATCTCTGGAGGAAAAGGATGGGTGATGTTTCGGGTCAGGTCCCTTCTTCCGACCAACCCGAAACATCATCCGTCCTTTTTCTCCAGCTGAGTTTTCTCTAGCGGTTTGTGTCTATCTTCGGTAGAAACCAGCACCGCAGTTCCTTCCTACACATTTTGTCTGCTCCACTGCGAAATCTCCTTAAGGTATGTCTACTTTTTGTTTTTGTTTTTTAGATATACAGCGCGGAAACAGGCCCACCAGGTCCGCGCCTCACCAGGGCCGCGCCGACCAGCGATCCCCGCACATTAACGCCATCCTACACCCACTAGGGACAATTTTTACATTTACCAAGCCAATTAACCGACAAACCTGTATGTCTTTGGAGTGTGGGAGGAAACCGAAGATCTCGGAGAAAACCACGCAGGTCATTTGGAGTACGTACAAACTCCGTACAGACAGTGCCCGCAGTCGGGATCGAACCTGGTCTCCGGCGCTGCATTCGCTGTAAGGCTGCAACTCTACCGCTGCGCCACCATGGCCGTGACTTGAAATAAGTTCTCCTCCTCTCTCCTAGGGGAGTACTGCAACCTCTCTCTCTGCTCCCCCTCTGGGATTCCTCCTGTTCTCTGGATCTACCACCACGTTTTAATCCTATTGTGTCTTTTTTTTGGTTAAACCAGAATCTGCAGTTCCTTGCGTTTTCAATCATCCCGAGATTGCTGCTGCAGTCACTAAAGCAATGACTAAAGGAATGAACACAGTAAGGGCACGGTCCAAAAGCCACACTAGAACATTGACGGCACTGGGCCTGGACTCGCTGGAGTTTAAAAGGATGAGGGGGTTTCTCATTGAAACTTACGGAATAGCGAAGGGCTTGGATAGAGTGGACGTGAATAGTCTAGGACCAGAGGTCACAGCCTCAGATTAAAAGGATGTTCCTTTAGGAAAGGGATGAGAAGGTCGTTTTTTAGTCAGAGGGTGGTGAATCTGTGGAATTCATTGCCACAGGTGGCTGTGGAGGCCATGTCATTGTATATTTATAAGGCAGAGATAAATAGATCATTGATTAGTGGGGGTGTCGGGGTTTGTGGGGAGAAGGCAGGAGAATGGCATTGAGAGGGAGAGACAGATCAGCCATGATTAAATGGCGGAGGTAGACAAAAATGCTGGATAAACTCAGCGGGTGCGACCAGCATATTTGTCACCATAGATGCCGCTGCACCCGCTGAGTTTCTGCAGCATTTTTGTCTACCTTCGATTTTCCAGCATCTGCAGTTCCTTCTTGAGCATTAAATGGCGGAGTAGACTTGATGGGCCGAATGGCTTACTTCTGCTCCCATCACTTATGAACTTGTGACCTTAGATTCAGTCTAAACAGTCTTGCACTGCCACTGCCCAGAGGTGACTGAATGAGGGCTCGGGTCTTGAGAGGTTAGTCCACACTCCCTGTCATCCACAATAATCACAATGTGTTTATGTGGGAATGTCAAGAGTCACGGAAGCAAGGGGTCTGGTCTGGCCTGGGAACTTCCTTCCGTCCCCTTTGCTCGCTAATGATGTCAGAAGGCTTCTGCAATCCAATCTGCTACATTAAACGCACCGTGCGTGAAGGGGTTTGATGTCAGCGAGTGGCTTCGGGGCAAAGTTTTAATAACGCAACTTGAACTTGCTGTAAAACGGCGAATGCCATTGGAATTGATATGAGCCCCGGCCACAAAACAAACAGCCAGCCAGCGAACATGAAACTCTCACAGTCCTCTCTTCGCTACGCCTATACCCCCCCCCCCCCCCCCCCCCCCCCCCCCCCCGCCCCCCCTTCATTTAATTACCCCCTTTTCCTATTCTGCTGTAAACACAAAGAGTGATGAGCAATTAAGCCTTGGAAGGAAATAGACTACTTAACTACAGGACTGTGTTCAGTAAGATAAAGAGGGTTGTCATGGAAATGCCACCTTAATCCTCATTATTGGTGTCTATTTCTCCTTTGGCAGCTCCGATAAACAACGGGCCACTTTGATGTCAAGAGGTTTATTCAACCTACTCCTCTGGTATTCTGCTCTTGCCTTTCACCTCGATAGGTCACCGAAGGTCAGAGCGAGCGGTAATGGATTCCATCTACTTCTTCCTGGCTACCCACAGCTTGCCCCGCGCACAGTCCACATGAGGCTCTCGTGAAATCCTAACAAAGGCAAAGTCGCCGTTTGGCCACTGGACGGGAAATAGCCCCTCCAGCCAAATGGCTGCGCACCCTGTTCACCCAGCTTCAAGTCTGTGGAATTCTCTGCCTCAGAGGGTGGTGGAGGCCGGTTCTCTGGATGCTTTCATAGAAACATAGAAACATAGAAAATAGTTTCTTTTCAAATGATCATATCGAATCGCCATTCGATATGATCATGGCTGATCATCCAACTCAGTATCCCATCCCTGCCTTCTCTCCATACCCCTTGATCCCTTTAGCCACAAGGGCCACATCTAACTCCCTCTTAAATATAGCCAATGAACTGGCCTCAACTACCTTCTGTGGCAGAGAATTCCATAGATTCACCACTCTCTGTGTAAAAAATGTTTTTCTCATCTCGGTCCTAAAAGATTTCCTTCTTATCCTTAAACTGTGACCCCTAGTTCTGGGTCCCCTAACTGAGACCCCTTTCAAGAGAGAGCTAGATAGGGCTCTTAAAGATGGTGGAGTCACGGGATATGGGGAGAAGGCAGGAACGGGGTACTGATTGGGGATGATCGGCCATGATCATATTGAATGGCGGTGCTGGCTCGAAGGGCCGAATGGCCTACCCCTGCACCATTGTTTGTTGTCTAACCCCGGCATTCCCTCTCTCTCTATCCCTCCGTTTAAGGCAGAGAGGCCAAGAGGGGACATATTTTTTCCCGCAGATCTTAGAAAGTTGAAGAAGGGTCTTCAGCACTTTGAGTTCTTTGGTGTAAGCTGTATCCTTCAATCAATCAATCAAATAATCAATTCAATTCAAAGCAGCACAGTGGCGCAGCGGTAGAGTTGCTGCCTTCCGGTGCCAGAGATCCGGGTTCGATCCTGATTAGGGGTGCTGACTGAATGGAGTTTGCATGTTCTCCCCCAGACCTGCGTGGGGTTTCTCCGGTGCTCCGGTTTCCTTCCACACTCCAAAGACGTGCAGGTTTGTCGGCTAATTCGCTTCTGGAAATTGTAGACGTGTAGGATAGTGTCAATAATAGTGCGGGGATCGCTGGTCAGTGCGGACTCGGTGGGCCGAAGGGCCTGTTTCCATACTGTATCTCTGAACTAAACTCAGCTAAACACGATTCTTTTCAATTCCGTTTCAAACTTGAGTCCCACGTTTGGCATTTGCCTTCTGGGGACACAAGGACAAACCTGTTGGACAAATGTATCTCAGTAATGGCTCACAAGCCACACAGCTACTCAGGGACCCTGTGTCACCCCCGGTCACTCCAGAAATCATGCTTACTGGTGCATCACACTAATACGATTTAGTATCGGTGCGAGGTGAAACCATTTTCCCTGACTGAGGGAGGCTACAGTGAATGCAATCTTAAAAGGGGGCTTTGAACAGTTAAGCTCATAAAGAGGCTCTTAAAATGTAGCTTTTTATTCTAAACAGTGCTTCTTTTTACTTCCCCTTCGCCAGAGAAAAAAAAAGATGAAAAGGAAATTTTCAATGGATTGTTAAAGTCACATTGCAACAGCTGCACTTCATTATTTCCAACTTCCCAACAATCAACTCTGCCCGCCTGATCCTACAGCGGATTTAAAACATTCACAAAACAGGAGGACCGTTGAACAGAGAAGGCTCAGAATTAACAGAGGCCTTCAAGAGTTTTCAAGAGAGGGTTGTGAAGAGATTTAGCTCTTAGGACTAAGGGAATCAAGGGATATGGGGGAAAAAGCTGGAACGGGGTACTGATTTTGGATGATCAGCCATGATCATATTGAATGGCGGTGCTGGCTCGAGGGGCCGAATGGCCTACTCTTGCACCTATTTTCTATGTTACCAATATCACAGCAAAAGGGGTTGAAATCAGAAGACATAGACCTATGGGAAGAGTTAGAGACAAGAGAAACTTTATATTTAGGATACTAATACTAACCAATTAACTATTAATTACAGCAGAGATAAATAGATTCTTGATTAGTACGGGTGTCAGGGGTTATGGGGGGAAGGCAGGACAATAGACAATAGGTGCAGGAGTAGGCCATTCGGCCCTTCGAGCCAGCACCGCCATTCAATGTGATCATGGCTGATCATCTACAATCAGTACCCTTCCGTTCCTGCCTTCTCCCCATATCCCCTGACTCCGCTATCTTTAAGAGCCCTATCTAGCTCTCACTTGAAAGTATCAAGAGAACCGGCCTCCACCGCCCTCTGAGGCAGAGAATTCCACAGAATGGAGAATGAGATTAGGAGGGAGAGATTGAATGGCAGAGTAGGCTTGATGGGCCGAATGGCCTAATTCTGCTCTTATCACTTGTGACCTAATGGCCCTACAACACAAAGTGCTGGAGTAACTCAATGGATCGGGCAGCATCTCTGGAGAACATGGACAGGTGACGTTTCAGGTTGGGACCGTACTTCAGATGATATTTTATTCCAAATGTAAAAGGAAGCACTGGTTAGCATAAAACAGAATATTCTGAAGAAGAGTCCCGACCTAAAACGTCACCTGACCCGCTGAGTTACTCCAGCATTTTGTTCCTATGCTTATGTCAAGAGTTTTGTTTGATAATGTTCCTGTAGACCAAGGGTTCCCAACATTTTTCGTCCCGTTTACCCCTGGCAACTTTAATAGCACATAACAATGTTATTTCACTTAGTGTTTAAGAAGGAACTGCAGATGCTGGAAAATCGAAGGTACACAGAAATGCTGGAGAAACTCAACGGGTGCAGCAGCATCTATGGAGTGAAGGAAATAGGCAACGTTTCGGGCCGAAACCCTTCAGGAAGGAAATAGGTAACGTAACCTGAAGGGTTTCGGCCCAAAACGTTGCCTATTTCCTTCGCTCCATAGATGCTGCTGCACCCGCTGAGTTTCTCCAGCATTTCTGTGTACCTACCATGTTATTTCACATATGTGAACAACTAATGATGAACAGATACCGATATATCAGAACCAAACACAGTCGGTCAATGAGAAAACATATGTACAAGTCCAGAATCAACAAATTTACCCCCAGGGTAGGTGAAATTTACCCCAGGTTGGGAACCCTTGCTGTAGATATTGTACCAGGCAAGTGGTGTCCTGCACATGCAAGCTCTGTAAAAGGCCGGTCCCACGAGCATGCGACTCCATGCGGCAAGCGCGGCCTAACGAGGTCGCTTGAGCCGTACGGCCTCGCGGGGCCGGTCCCACTTCGATTGCCGGAGCCGCATGGAGTTGTGCGGAGCTGGTCCCGACATCGCACGGGGCTCCGAAAAACTGACCGTGTTCAAAAATTCCACGCGGCAACGGCCTGCCGGCCCGCAGCCGCATTGAGGCCGTACACATCGTCTCTACGCCGTACGTCACGCGCGGACTTCGCTCAAACATCACGTTACTCACTCGACCTCCGCACGGCCCCCGCTTCCGGTTTGGTCGCGCTTGCTCGTGGTACAGGCCCTTAAGTCGGCATTATTGATAAATGTGGCATATTGACACTTTAGTCCTGTTGTGCTGGCCAGTGTTAATGTGTTGTATTTGGCCCTGGTTATGCAAAGGAGGTCAGTGTAGATATATCCTGTGGAAGGGTGTCTAAATGTGTCCTTTCCCTTCAGAAACCTAGTATTGAGTCACCACTTTTTCGGACAGGGTTGCTGGTGAGAACAGGAACTTGCTGAGTAACCAGGGCAGCAGCACAATAGAGCTGCTGCCTCACAGCGCGAGAGACCCGGGTTCGATCCCGACCTCGGGAGCTGTGTCCGATAGGCATTTAGTTTAGAAATACAGCACGGAAACAAGCCATTCGGCCCATCGGGTCAACGCCGACCAGCGATCCCCGCAAATTAACACCATGCTACAAACCATTCGGATTTAAAAATTTCCAAGCCAATTAACCTACAAACCTGTAATCTTTGGAATGTGGGAGGAAACCGAAGATCTCGGTGAAACCCCACCTCAGGTCACGGGGAGAACGTACAAACTCCGTAAGGACAGCACCTGTAGTCGGGATCGAACCCGGGTCCCTGGCGCTGCATTCGCTGTAAAGCAGCAACTCTACCGCTGCGCCACCGTGACCGCCCGGTAGACATGGTGATGCTTAACCTGAGAGCTATCCCTTGACCTCAGCTGAGCACATAAATCATGTGTGGATCAGAGCAACCTCTCTCAGACCGCTGCTCTCCATCCAAGGCCAAAGATGCAGCTGAGATATCACCGCACACAGATGAAGGGCCACCCTGCCCTTGCCCCCATGAGACTCTGCCTCCCAGCGAGGCCAACAGCCAACAGAGCTGAGAAATAAATCATAAGGTAATAAGGGATAGCAGTGGAATTAGGCCATTCGGCCCATCAAGTCTACCTCACCAGTCCATCATGGTTAATCTATCTCTCCCTCCCAACCGCATTCTCCTGCCTTCTCCCCATAACCTCTGACACCCATACTAATCAAGAATAGACAATATAGAAAATAGGTGCAGGAGTAGGCCATTCGGCCCTTCGAGCCAGCACCGCCATTCAATGTGATCATGGCTGATCATCCCCAATCAGTACCCTGTTCCTGCCTTCTCCCCATATCCCTTGACTCAGCTATCTTTAAGAGCCCTATCTAGCTCTCTCTTGAAAGCATCCAGAGAACCTCTGCCCTCTGAGCCAGAGAATTCCACAGACTCACCACTCTCTGTGAGAAAAAGTGTGTCCTCATCTCCGTTCTAAATGGCTCACTCCTTATTCTTAAACTGGGTGTGGCCCCTGGTTCTGGACTCCCCCAACATCGGGAACATGTTTCCTGCCTCTAGCGTGTCCAAACCCTTAACAATCTTATACGTTTCAATGAGATTGCCTCTCATCCTTCTAAGATGTCCAGCCGCTCCATTCTCTCAGCATATGACAGTCTATGACAGCATAAGAATCTATCTATCTCTGCCTTAAAATGAACCCTAAGCCCATTTAGTGGAATCATTCCAGGACAGAGAAAAACCTAAATCCTACAAGCTCCTTCTACTCAGATACAGTCCTGTTCTTTTTACTTCACCAGGCAATGAATAATTCAGGCCTCTTTCTTTGAAAATGGTGTTTTCTTAGCCTCAAGTTTACGTGCAGCCTGTTCCCTGTGGCTTTTAATGACCTTCTCCCCGAGATGTAGTCTGTGATCAAAAGATGGCGATGATGTTTCAATTAATCGTCCTGTCCATTAAGAACCTGAATGTCAGTAAAATTGTAGATTTAATCCCAGTGGGTCGTGCAGTGGAACCTTGAAATGCACAGGGAGTCAATTAAAACTGGTCCAAACCCAACCATCCAGGCACCTCTAGCTTACGAAATGTGTCGGAAGGAACTGCAGATGCTGGTTTAAACCGAAGATGGACACAAAATGCTGGAGTGACTCAGCGGGACAGGCAGCATCTCTGGGGAGAAGGAATGGGTGACAATTTCAGTCTGAAGAAGTGTCTCAATAGACAATAGACAACAGGTGCAGGAGCAGGCCATTCGGCCCTTCGAGCCAGCACCGCCATTCAATGTGATCATGGCCGATCATCCCCAATCAGTACCCCGTTTCTGCCTTCTCCCCATATCCCCTGACTCCGCTATTTTTAAGAGCCCTATCTAGCTCTCTCTTGAAAGCATTCAGACGCCTCAACCCGAAACATCACCCATTCCTTCTCTCCAGAGATGCTGCCTGTCCCGCTGAGTTACTCCAGCATTTTGTGGCTATCTTCAGCACTTTGTGGCCTGTTTCCATGTTGCATCTTTCAATCCGTTAAAACAAAAACCTGGATCGTACTGGCCAGATAAAGATAACGGTAGTTTAGCTTAGTTTAGAGATACAGCGCGGAAACAGGCACTTTGGCCCACTGAGTCTGCGCCGACCAGCGATCCCCGCACATTAACACTGCACACTCTAGGAACAATTTACAATTCTTACCAAGCCTACAAACCGTTACGTCTTTGGAGCGTTGGGGGAAACTGGAGATAGCGGGGAAAACCCACACAGGTCACGGGGAGAACGTACAAACTCCGTGCAGACAGCACCCGTAGTCAGGATCGAACCCGGGTCCCTGGCGCTGTCAGGCAGCAACTCTACCGCTGCGCCACCGTGCCGCCTTAAATTGTAATGTCGATTCATGTCAAACCTGCTGACTAACGCCCCTGTCCGACTTAGGAAACCTGAACGGAAACCTCTGGAGGCTTTGTGCCCCACCCAAGGTTTCCATGCGGTTCCCGGAGGTTGCAGGTAGTGGAAGCAGGTAGGGAGACTGACAAAAACCTCCGGGAACCGCACGGAAACCTTGGGTTAGGGCTCAAAGTCTCCAGAGGTTTCCGTTCAGGTTTCCCAAGTGGGACAGGGGCATAAGTCTGTGTCATGAAGCTGGGACTGGCCATTTGCCAGAAAGGGACTGGTGTAAGCTGGCCTATCTTCACCTCCCCTCCCCATCAATAACCTCATGTCAGCTGAGGCCTGTATAAATCACTTTCACTAAGGTCACTATTACATTTGCAAAGGCAGAATCTCAAGTCTACATAGTACCCAGAGAGGGTTGGAAACATGTTCCTGACGTAAGCCGTTTGTTCTTCCACCAAGGACACTGTAGCTAAACAAAAATCTTACGCCAAAGTAACTTCAAAATTCCAATACTTCAGCCAGACACAAGAAAGTAAGATATTTAGTCTTGGGACAGAAACAAAGTAGTCTGGTGATACTGCACGCAGACAGTCACAAAATGTTTAGTTTAGTTAAGTTTGGTTTAGAGATACAGCGAGGAAACAGGCCCTTCGGCCCACCGAGTCTGCACCGACCCGTAATCCCCACACATTAACAGCACCCTGCACACACTAGGGACAATTACCGATATCTAATTAACCCTCAAACCTGTACGTCTTTGGAGTGTGGGAGGAAACCGAAGATGAGTATAGAAGTTGGGATGTATGAGTTTAGAAGTTGGGATGTAATGTTAAATTGTTTGGTGGTGAGGCCAATTCTGGAGTATGGTGTACAATTTTGGCGCCTAATTATAGGAAGGATGTCAACAAAATAGAGAGAGTACAGAGGAGATTTACTAGAATGTTGCCTCGGTTTCAGCAACTACAGTTACAAAGAACGATTGAACCAGTTAGGGCTTTATTCTTTGGAGCGCAGTCGGTTAAGGGGGGACTTGATAGAGGTCTTTAAAATGATGAGAGGGATAGACAGAGTTGACGTGGATAAGCCCACACATTCAAACAGGGGACATGACATGAGAATTAAGGGACCTGAGGGGGAACTTCTTTACAGTGGTGGCTGTGTGGAATGACTAGGTGGGGACAGGTTCGTTTTTACCGATATCTAATGGTTAACCCTCAAACTGTACGTCTTTGGAGTGTGGGAGGAAACCGAAGATCACGGATCAAACCCACGCAGGTCACGGGGAGAACGTACAAACGTCACCTGTTCATTTTCTCCAGCGATGCTGCCTGACCCCCTGAGTTACTCCAGCATTTTGTGTCTATCTTCAGTGTAAAGCAGCATCTGCACTTCCTTCCTACACAATGCGTACTCAGTCTCCGTTCAAAATGGCCTACCCCTTATTCGAAACCGCGGCCTCTGGATCTGGACTCCCCCAACATCGGGAACACGTTTCCTGCCTCTACCGTGTCCAATTCCTTAATAATATTATATGTTTCAATAAGATACCCTCTCATCCTTCTAAATTCCAGTGAATATAAGCCCAGCCGCTCCATTCTTTGGAGGGCTTATGACAATGAAACAGTCTCCACTTGCCTAAGGAAAGGTCATTGACCTGAAATGCTCACTGCCTTCTCTTCCCCCAAATGCTAGTTGAATCCCACCAACACTTATATTTTTGTAGGAGCAAGGAACTCGCAGATGTTAGTTTATCTTATAGAAACATATAAAATGATTAAAAAAATTATAAAAGGACTGGACAAGCTAGGTGCAGGAAAAATGTTCCCAATGTTGGGCGAGTCCAGAACCAGGGGCCACACAGTCTAAGAATAAAGGGGAGGCCATTTAAGACTGAGGTGAGAAAACAACTTTTCACCCAGAGAGTTGTGAATTTGTGGAATTCCCTGCCACAGAGGGCAGTGGAGGCCACATCACTGGATGGATTTAAGAGAGAGTTAGGTAGAGCTCTAGGGGCTGGTGGAGTCAAGGGATATGGGGAGAAGGCAGGCACGAGTTATTGATTGGGGATGATCAGCACATGATCACAATGAATGGTGGCGCTGGCTCGAAGGGCCGAATGGCCTCCTCCTGCACCTATTTTCTATGTTTCTCTGTTTCTATGTTTCTATTACCAAAGAAGACACAGAGTGCTGGAGTAACTCAGCGGGTCAGGCAGCATCTATGGAGAGCATGTAAAGACTGGGCGACGTTTCGGGTAGTGACAACCTTCTTCAGACTGACCCGCTGAGTTGCTCCAGCACCTTGTGTCTATTTCTGTTTCGTACTCCAGTGTATGTAGTTTTATTTTGCTTTGCACGGCTGAGCAACACACTGATGGATGTGAGCAGTATGCTTTTAATAAAAAATTAAATTGGCAATTATACACGACTCAGTTCTATTTTTTAACTTGCTGCTCCAGCACTTTCTGGAGGTGTTTTCAGCTGAATGTTGGTGCTTCCCACCATGACTCCTCTGGGGACTCCTGCTTCAACATACCTTAGATTGCTACATCAATATGAATGAAATCTACTCAGTCTATTTGGTCAATCCGTTATTAACCTAGGAACCTGAATTTTAACAAACACATAATGATCTACGCACAGCGCAGTGGTGCTGTTTCGTAGAGCTGCTGCCTCACAGTGCCAGAGACCCAGGTTTGAGCCAGATCTCTGTCTTTGTGGAGTTTGCACATCCTCCCTGTGACAGCGTGGTTCCAGTTTAGTTTATTGTCACATGTATCGAGGTACAATAGACAATAGGTGCAGGAGTAGGCCATTCGGCCCATCGAGCCAGCACCGCCATTCAACGTGATCATGGCTGATCATCCCCAATCAGTACCCCGTTCCTGCCTTCTCCCCATATTCCCATACTCCGCTATCTTTAAGAGCCCTATCTAGCTCTCTCTTGAAAGCATCCAGAGAACCTGCCTCCACCGCCCTCTGAGGCAGAGAATTCCACAGACTCACCACTCTCTGTGAGAAAAAGTGTTTCCTCGTCTCCGTTCTAAATGGCTTACTCCTTATTCTTAAACTGTGGCCCCTGGTTCTGGACTCCCCCAACGTCGGGAACATGTTTCCTGCCTCTAGCGTGTCCAAGCCCTTGACAATCTTATATGTTTCAAGAAATGGGTGACGTTTCGGGTCGAGACCCTTCTTCAAACTGATGTCAGGGGAGCGGGCGGCACATAGATAAGGAAGTGTAAGGTGTGAAAACAGGACAAAGGGAATGAACAGATTGCTGTTAGTTGGGAGAAGGCAACAACATAGCAAACAGAGATAAAATGTAGTCGGAGACAGTAAGAGAGGCTGAGAGAACTGGGAAGGGGGAGGGATGGAGAGAGAGATAAAGCAAGGGCTACTTGAAGCTAGAGAAGTCAATGTTCATACCGCTGGGGTGCAAGCTGCTGAAGCGAAATATGAGGTGCTGTTCCTATTCCAAAGTTACAGTACTCTCTTTGCAACTTTATCTTAACGAAACTAACCTTTCACTGTGATCTCCAAGTTGAAAAACTCCAATTGGGCCAAGCATCAGCTGTGTATGTATCCTGTCAAACCTTTAAATACCTTTGTACAGATCAATAAAATCATCCTGGATTTTTCTCATTCCAAGGGCAAGCTTATTGTAGTTTGTGGAGCAATCCCATGCCGACTCCCTCCCTCTCCGCCAGCCTCCCACTCCCAACCCAGGAATCACTGGCTTGGAATATCCGGGAAGGCTTGGCAGAGGGTCGAACCTGCCCGAAGGGGAGGGGGCCGCTGGAGACATGGGATGCGGAGAGCAAGGGCCGGTATGAGGTTGGTACCTCCAGCGCCTTCAAAGGTCGGCTGCAAAGATGGTGCCCCATAGACACAAAGATGGCCGGGCGAGGAGAGGGAGAGGGAGAGGAGAGGGACACGATTCGCAGGTCCCTCTCTGAGGACGGCCCTGCAGCAGCCGGGTGTTTACCTGGATCAGGAGCCGCTCCAGTAGACCGAGAACACAGGGCGGACCTTCGGACTTTGGGAGTGGAGCCAAAACATGGCGGTGCCCGCATCTGTAAACTGTGCAAAAATAATATTTCATCGAGCAGATGCACTTGTGAGGAGTGAAGGCCCATTGATCCACTGAACTCCCTCGACCACAAGTGTATGTTTCCTGAGGTAAAAATTAGTGGAATCAAGGGATATGGGGAGAGAGCAGGAATGGGGTACTGATTCTGGATGATCAGCCATGATCACATTCAGGGGCCGTGCCTAGTTCGAAGGGCAGAATGGCCAAATCCTGCACCTATTTTCTATGTTTCTATGTAATGTTCCCAGGCCTGCACGTAATATTCCAGGTGGGATTTCTCCAGGGCCCTGTACATTGGTGTTGACTCGTGGCGTCTCCAAGCGAGCTTCATTCTTTTCCCACGACCTCAACTGGCGGGAGGCTTTCCTCTCGTCTCCGCACACAATGAGTCTTTTAAACCCCAGTTTCATGTCCTCGAATCTCCAGAGTACCTACTGCCCAATTTGCTAAATACCCACGGAATCAATACACTTTGCACACATCTTCAGGTTTGAAATCTCACGCGACGACCCAAATTGTGTGCAAAAGCGCACAACTACTCAGAACAAGCAGTAAAACATCAAAGTCACCCCGCTCCAGAGAGTAAAAGTAATTTGACTGAAATTTAATTCACGTGGCCCAGTGGAATGGAGTAATCAGCCCCATGATTTAGCCTCCAGCTACAGAGACTCTTGGTGTTTCATTGATTGTAACAAAATTCTACACACAGCCAGCCCCTGCATAACAGCAGCTGAGGGGATGAAAAATCACCCTCACACAATCACAAATTCGGTTAGACTAGTTTAGCTTGGACAGTCAGTGCAGAAACGGGACCATTCGGCCCATCGAGTCCGCGCCGACCAGCGACCGGCCCACACTAACACTATCCTACACACACTGGGGTCAATTTACAATTTTACCGAAGCCAATTAACCTATAAAGTGTGGGAGGAAAACTGGAGATTCTGGAGAAAACCAACGCAGGTTGGAGGGATATGGACCAAACGCAGGCAGGTGGGGCTAGTGTAGCTGGGACATGTTGGCTGGTGTGGGCTAGTTGGGCCGAAGGGCCTGTTTCCACACTGTATGACTCCTCACCTGTCCAGCCCCACCCGTAAAGGTGTGAAATTCTTCAGGTATGAAAACAGGAGAAAGACATTTCCTGCTATTAAGCTATCAGTCTGCAAAATCAGTGGTGGCACATGTCAAAGGTCAGCTCTGCTGAGGGTTTATTGAAGAGAGATAGATGACATGGATGGGGGGGGGGGGGGGGGGGGGGGGGAGTTGTTGTTCTGGATCATTGAAGATGATTCCGTGAAGCCCGATCAAACTAACAGGAAGGAAGTTGGAAACCGCGCGGTAAATCCACTGCCGACCTTCACTCTCTTACACGTGCACACCGACACGTGTACACCCAGACACATGTGTACATACATGTACACGTACACATGTATATACAGACAAGAGTATACATACACGTATATATTTATTTGTGTATTTATATGTGTGTGTATACTCTATAAATGACAATAAATGGCATTCTATTTTATTCTACATATATATATATTTACATATATATATATGTGTGTATGTGTATGTATAACTACACCCACACACACACACGTAGACATAGGCATGTGTAAATATACATATTCAATGGTTTAGAGGTGCATGTACATAGACAGGTTTATACATAAACATGTATTTGCACAGACCCGTGCACACACGCACACCCATGTACAGACATATACACATGCATGTTATACAGACGTAAGTATACATGCTCACATATAAGCAGACATACACACACAATACACATATATGCACACATACACGCACACACACACACAGTACGGTTCAGGAAGTCACTCAGACACTCCTACTCAGGGGTAATGTGAGATGAGCTGCCCTTGCCAACAATGTTGTCATTCCATGACAAGAAAAACTCAAATAAAATAGCAAAGAGGCCACAGGGTGCTTTGGTAAAGGATGTGTGTGTTTCTCTGTGAATAGCCTTGAATACAAGCCACCTGGAGTGTTGACAGCATTAAATTATTTTAAAATTCTCATTGTTCGGAGATGTTTGTAAATAATATTTCTTAGCTGGGCGGAATCTTTTGAGAAGCTCTCAATAGCCCTAACTTCAAGTAACCCTTGCATTCCCTCTCTCTCCATCCCCACCTAAGTCATACAAGCTTCAAAGTCGTCCTGTTGAGTCTCGTTGTCAGTAATTTGTTTTCACCTAACCTACAGCTGGTGTAACCTCAGGATCCTCTGGTTCTGGATTCCCCTACTCTGGGCCAGAGATTCTGTGTGTGTCATCTCAATCTATTCCTCTTATGATGGACACAAAATGCTGGAGTAACTCAGCGGGACAGGCAGCATCTCTGGAGAGAATGAATGGGTGACGTTTCGGCTCCAGGCCCTCCTTCAAAGAGAAGGGTCACGACCCAAAACGTCGCCCATTCCTTCACTGTCTGAGATGCTGCCTGTCCCACCGAGTTACTCCAGCATTTTATGTCCATCTTTGAAGTAAACCAGCATCTGCAGTTCCTCCCAATGTATTCCTTTCATGGTTTCGTCTACCTGTGACCAGACCTCTTTCTATCACATGTCACCTTCAGTTAAATGTAACATGGACTGGCTTGCAGCGAGTCTTAAGCTTACATTTTCATTCCACCCCCCCCACACCTAAGTTACTTCCACAGCATCCGATCAATATTTCCAATTGATGCCTTGTCAGCAGCCTGAACAGTGGTCGCCATGGGACCAGTGTACCATGCATCACCATGACAACACATCGATACAGGATCCCAGAATGAATCCTAACCGCATCCCACACTTTCCCAGCGAGCTTCTGATGTTGGCTTTGCAGCCTCTGGCATTTCACCTGAATATTCCCCAATTTCCATCAATTCAGATATTGCCCGTAGAATAAAGGATTCGCCTAATCGCGCGCAGCATTCACACGGACAGAATTCCATTCGCACTGAAAGAATTCTACTGTACTGTGCATCTAACTGTATCAGTTGGTTCAAGATACATCGGCGAGACCAAACGTAGACTGGCCGAACGTTACGCTGAACACCTTCCCTCAGCCCGCATAAACCTGCCTGATCTCCCGGTTGCCAAACACATTAATTCTCCTTTCCATTCCTACACAGACCTTTCTGTTGACCTCCATTGTCAGATGAGGCTAAACACAAATTGGGAGGAACAGCATCTCATATTGCGCTTGGCCAGCTCACAGCCCAGTGGTATGAATATTGATTTCTCTAACGTCAAGTAACCCCGGCATTCCCTCTCTCTCTATCCCTCCCCCACCTAAGTTGCACCAGCTTCTCATTTTCACCCAGCAAACAGCTAACATGGCTTGTTTCCTTCATTATCATTGCTTTTTTACGTATCTTTCATTCATTGTTCTTTATCTCTCTACATCATCGTCGATATATATATCTCTCGTTTCCCTTATCCCTGACTGGTCCGAAGAAGTACCTCGACCCGAAATGTCACCCATTCTTTCTCACCAGAGATGCTGCCTGTCCCGCTGAGTTACTCGAGCGTTTTGTGTCCAGCACTGAAAGAATGTTGGGAGCTAAACATCCCATGAACTTCTAAAAGCCCTGTCCCACTGTACGAGTTCATTCAAAGAGTTCTCTCGAGTTTGCCCCGATTCGAACTCGGAGATTTACGGTAATGGCCGCTCGTCGATACTCGGGGCTCTCGTGGACATTTTTCAACATGTTGAAAAATCTCCACGAGTCTTCCCGAGCTTACCTGCCGTTTCCCCGAGTACCTGCCGTTAGCGTTACGAGCCGCTAAGAAATGTCCCCGAGCTCCGACGTACCCGCTACGTACATTCTACGTGCTTACCACAAGTTTGATTTTTAAACTCGGGAGAGATCTTGAATGAACTCGCACAGTGGGACAGGGCCATTAGAAGTCCAAGGCAAATAGTTGGTGCTTCCTGTAGCTTCTACTAGTTCAGATTTCAGACAAGTGAGTCTTTTAAAAGAGTTTTCAGACGAGATCAGGAGAAGCACGTTCCCGGAAGGTGAAACGGCAACAATGGCAACATTAGGGAACCTTGGCTGACAAAGGATATTGAGGGCTTAGACTTTAAACATTAAACGTTATGGGCCTGCCAAACAGGTGATTTTTCAGGCGACTGCCGGCAACTGTCAAGAACTGGGAAGAAACCGGAGCACACGGAGCAAACCCACGCTGCTCACGGGCAAACTCCATACAGACAGCACCCGTCGTCAGGGTCGAACACGGATCTCTGGCGTTGTAAAGCAGCAAAACTCTGCCGCTGCGCCACCGTGGCGCCCTTAGTCAATTTCATTATTGCCACGTGTACCGAGGTACGGTGAAGAGCTCATTGTTGTCGCGTGCGCTTCTGTCGGCGAGGCAGGGGCCGGTGTCGGCGGGAACGGCAGAGGAAGCGGTGAAGTCCGCAGTAGGTGCGTCCGCTACAACCAGAACCCGTCGTAAAGAGTTCTGTAAAAACAAACATTTACCGTGCAACCCCAACGGGTGGAGCAGGCAAACACTTTTAATGAAACGCAGGAAACTACCACGCAACAGTTGCACAGAGGTGTCACTGCCTATAAATTCCACGCAGACAATGGCAGTGGCATCCTGTGCAAGGCTCCAGGGAGATCCTAATTTGGGAAAAAGATCGAACAATGACTGCACAAAAGCCTGAAGAGTTTATACAGGGAACTGTGTAAGCTTCACACCATCACAGCATCCAGTTGCATCAACTTCCCCTTGTGGAAAGGTCTTTCTAATTATAAATGGAGTCAGTATAATAATAAAAATAACTATTAATGAAAAAAACACGTCAGCATTGGCTCAGCGGGTAGCATTGTCACCTCAGACTCCTGGTATGGATTCAAGTCACACTGGTGAGTCAGTGCCTATAATCCAGCCTGGTGTCGTAAACCAAGCTGAGCTTTCCCATGTACATACAGTACATTCCGCTTTATAAATGAGGGTAAATGCTCATGCATTTCGTTCATAGATTTCACTTCATATATTTTAACACAAAGGGTGGTGGGTGCATGGAGGTAAATGAGGCTGGGACTATCCCAACATTTAGGAGACAGTTAGACAGGTACATGGATGGATAGGACAAGTTTAGAGGGATATGGACCAAACGCAAGCTAGTGTAGCTGGGACATGTTGGCCGGTGTGGACAAGTCGGGCCGAAGGGCCTGTTTCCACACTGTAAGACTTCCCCCCCCCCCCCCCCCCCCCCCCCCCCCCGAACGACAATGTTGGGCGAGTCCAGAACCAGGGGCCATAGTCTTAGAATAAAGGGGAGGCCATTTAAGACTGAGGTGAGGAAAAAACTTTTTCACCCAGAGAGTTGTGAATTTGTGGAATTCCCTGCCACAGAGGGCAGTGGAGGCCAAGTCACTGGATGGATTTAAGAGAGAGTTAGAAAGAGCTCTAGGGGCTAGTGGAATCAAGGGATATAGGGAGAAGGCAGGCACGGGTTATTGATTGGGGACGATCAGCCATGATGACAATGAGTGGCGGTGCTGGCTCGAAGGGCCGAATGGCCTCCTCCTGCACCTATTTTTCTATGTTTCTATATTTCCATGACAATCAGTCAGAAGAAAGATCTCAACCAGAAATGCCATCCGTTGCATCTTCTCCAGAGATGCCGCCGGCTGGTCTGCTGAGTTAATCCAGCACTTTGTGTCCTTTCCTGCATTGACCTGCACCTGCAGTTCTTTGTTTCGAGTGGATGTGGAGAGGATGTTTCCACCGGTGGGATTAGCACCTTCCTGCGGCCGTGGGCTCAGGATAAAAGGATGTACTTTTGGAATAGAGACAGGGAGAGAATTTCTTCAGCCAGAGGGTGGTGAATCTGTGGAATTCATTGCCACAGACGGCTGTGGAGGCCAAGTCGATGGATATCTTAAAGGCGGAGATTGACATATTCTTAATTCGTACGGGTGTCAGGGCTTATGGGGAGAATGGGGTTGAGAGGGAGAGATAGATCAGCATGGTGATGACACAATGGGCCAAATGGCTTAAAGCTCCTCTTATGTCTTATGAGCTCATGAAGTTTAAAAAACAAAAAATCTGAATTAATAACAAGCATGTCTGAAGAAAGGTCTCGACCAGAAATGCGTCGCCCATTCCTTCTCTCCAGGGATGTTGCCTGTCCCGCTGTTCCTCCAGCATTTTGTGTCTATCTTCAATTTAAACCAGCATCTGCAGTTACCTTCCTACACACTTAATAGCCTGCATGTTGCGCAGAGAAATGAAAATTCACGGCAGAATATCCTTGTGATCATGGGGGCAAATGAGTGCCTGAAGCAGTCAAAAGATGTGAGAAAACGTGCCATTAATGCGCGAGTACATTGGATGTCACAGAGGATATTAACAATCTTTGGAGATATCGAGAGACTTTTATATTCATTGGCATGCAATTAACGGAGTGGTTTCACCGCTAGCTTGTCTTCAATCCCTGACACGTGAAACAAATCCCACATTTGACCTTTCCCAACTCAATTCTCATTTAATTTCCTTCCACCTGCCCCCACTTCAACTCTCCTCACCCACCCGCAATTAATTGTGTCTAATGCACTAGGATTCAATTAATGAAAGAGATTGTGCTTATGATACAGAAATGATGTGATAAATGCCTCCTCGCCTGGCCCCCGATTGCCGCAATTCGCTGCTTAAAAAAAAAACCTGCTCAAGACAATCGTTTTGTTCATGTTTTTTTTTGTAGAAGGTTGGGCAGTCACGGTGGTGCAGCGGTAGAGTTGCTGCCTTACAGCGCTTGGAACGCCAGAGACCCGGGTTCGATCCCGACTACGGGTGCTGTCTGTACGGAATTTGAACGTTCTCCTCGTGACCGCCAGCATTTTCTCCACCGTGCTCTGGTTTCCTCCCACACTCCAGGTTTGTAGGTTAACCGCCTTCAATAAAATTGTAAATTATCCCTAATGCGTTTAGGATAGTGGTAGTGGGCGGGAATCGCTGGTTGGCACGGACTTGGTGGGCCGAAGGGCCTGTTTCCGCGCTGTATCTTTACATTAAGCTAAACAAGAGCTGTGACAGGAAGATAGATACAAAAAGCTGGAGTAACTCAGCGGGTCAGACAACATCTCTGGAGAAACGGACTAGGTGATGTTTCGGGTCGAGCCCTTTTTCGGGCTTCATAACAAGAGCTGTAATCCCTTCAACTTGGTTGTGGGTAACATGAGGGGTATCCAGAGAAATAGATGTCCTCCCTTGACATCACCTCCTTAGGTTAAAAGAGGAAACGGAAATCAGCTTAGTTTAGTTCAGAGATACAGCGCGGGAACAGGCCCTTTGGCCCATCGAGTCTGCACCGACCAGCGATCCCCGCACATATTCACAAGCCTACACACACCAGGGACCATTTACACTTATACCAAGTAGATAAATCCAAGCTAATTAAACCTACAAACCTGTACCGTAAAGTATCCTTTATTGTCATTCAGACATTTCAGTCTGAACGAAATTGTATGCCTTGCAGTCATAACATAGAATAAAAGAACAAAACACACACTTAACACAGTTTAACATCCACCACAGTGAGTCTACCAGGCACCTCCTCACTGTGATGGAAGGCAAAAGGCTTAAAGTCCTTGTCTCTTCCTTCCTTGTTCTCCTTCTGCGTTGAGGCGATCCAGGCTTCCGGTGTTGGGACCGCGCCGGGTGACGGTAAGTCGAGCGGCCGCATCCGAGCTCCGCGAACGGGCCGGTTCAAACTCCGCGGCCCGGGGCGGTCGAAGCTGCCACCCTCCAGTCCAGCGGACGAAGCTGTCGCTGGAGTGTGGGAGGAAACGGAAGGTCTCGGGGGGAAAACCCACGCAGGTCACGGGGAGAACGTACAAACTCTGTACAGACAGCTCCTGTGGTCGGGATCGAACCTGGGTCTCCAGCGCTGCAAGGCAGCAACTACCGCTGCGCCACCGTGCCGCCCATAAATGGGATATCTATTTATCCTGTCTGAGCAGTCCGCTCAAATAAATCAGGAGCATGAAATTGACAGGGCACGTGAACAATCAGCTTGAAAGGGAATCATCACATGTCTGGAGCTGTTCAACGCCATTAAGAAGGATTCATGACTCTTGATGCTAATTTCCCCTCCCCCATCCCCCATCCCCCGACACAGATTAGGATTTATTTTCCATCCTCAAAAACCCTTCTTTTTTGCTCAGCTGCTAAACTCAAAAACAGGAGTTGAACATTTAGCCTTTCGTTTTCTTTTCAGTTTAGTTTAGTCTAGAGACATGGCACGGAGACAGGCCCTTCAGCCCACCGAGTCCGTGCCGACCAGCGATCCCCGCACACTAACACAGTCCCACACACAATTTACAATTTTACCGAAGCCAATTAACCCACAAACCTGTACGTCTTTGGAATGTGGGAGGAAACCGGAGCACCCGGAGAAAACCCACGCAGGTCACGGGAGGATCGTGCAAACTCTGTACCGACAGCACCCGTGATTGCGATCGAACTCGGGTCTCTGACGCTGAGAGGCAGAAACTCTACCGCTGTGCCAGGGTGCTGCCCTAACCGAAAGGAAATTAGGACGTCACCTTTTGAGGAGGTATAGACACAAAAGACTGGAGTAACTCGGCGGGTCAGGCAGCATCTCTGGAGAAAAGGAATAGGGTGATTTCACGAAAGGTCACTGGAGCCTAGATCCGCACCCACGTGACCGAAAATCTCAAGTGGAGGACATGCTATACATCCGGTACATGTTAGTGGATGGGAAAACACGCACTTTCCCACCCGTTAAAAACATCGAAAACGGCCAGTTTTTGAGCTGCAATTTACTGTGCCAGTCGGGGTGACCGTGAGGCACAGCTACCTAGATTTTCAGTCCAAAAAAAAGATAGAAACTAAGGTAAATTACAGAGGGAACTGAAGGTGCCAATCCAGCGGAAGTGAACAGCGGACATTTGCCGTGGAGAGTTAAAGGGCCAAAATATTGGGAATTATCGCGTTTGCTCGCTACATTTCATCAATAAAGATAAAAAAGTCAATAATGCCTTACTTTTGATGAAATGCAGCGAGCAAACGCGATATTTCCCGATATTTTGGATCTTTAAATCTCCACGGCAAATGTCCGATAAGCATTTCCACTGGATTTGCACCTTCAGCTCCCTCTTGAATTTACCTTAGTTTCTATCTTTTTATTGGACTGTAAATCTAGGTAGCTGTGCCTCACGGTCACCCCGACTGGCACAGTAAATTGCAGCTCAAAAACTGGCCGTTTTCGATGTTTTTAACGGGTGTGAAAGTGTGTGTTTTCCCGTTCACTGACATGTACCGGATGTATAGCATGTCCTCCACTTGAGATTTTCGGTCACATGGGTGCGGATCTACGCTCCAGTGACCTTTCGTGAAATCACCCTATAGACACAAAAGACTGGAATAGCTCGGCGGGTCAGGCAGCATCTCTGGAGAAAAGGAATAGGTGTAACTATTCTTCAGACGGACTGCCAGCCCGACCCGCAGCATTACTCCAGCATTTTGTGTCTATCTTCGGCGTAAACCAGCATCTGCAGTTCCTTCCCTTTGAGACGTTTGAGTGGCAAATACACTGGGGAGATACACTCAAAACGGAGAGAGAGAGAGAGAGAATGGCGCAGAGAGAGAGACTTTCTCTTTAGTAGACAAAAATGCTGGAGAAACTCTATGGAGCGAAGGAAATAGGCAAAGTTTCGGGTCGAGACCCATCTTCAGACACTCAATTTTCTCTTTGATCATTCGTTACAGGGAAAGGGTCAAAGAGTTTGAATGCGCGAGCTGGTGGGGCGATAACCTCACCAGATCTAGGAGGAGATTCTCATCAGAGCAAGTCACAGGTCTGCATTGGCTTCTTTCTTTACGCAAGGAAGGAAACTCTAAGCTGAAAGGGGAGGTGACCCAAAGGACCGAGGTTCAGTATTCAGATGATTTCACTGAAGAAAGACTGGGGGCTGCATCGGCCCACAGTCCGAGCACACAATGAACAGAGTCGGGCTTTGTGGTACAACGACTGGTCCCCATCGCGGTGCTCGCTTCCCTGCCTTTGATGTGTTCTTTGCTGTGGGGCAGAAAGAACAGCTTCCAACTTTGCCCTGGAAATGAAATCTGAACTCCACTCCAAGAGGCCCAAGGGAGAAAAAATAAAACTGCCCAGCGTCAACCCAGCGATAGTCACAGTGTACACTTACACCTTCCTGCCCTGTGCTAACTATTCTAACGTTTGGCGACATCTCCCACAATTTCCCCACAGATGTCCCACTTGATGCAATGCTACTAAACTTGATTGATTGATTGATTCGTTCATTCATTCATTGAACGATACAGCATGCAAACAGGCCCTTCGGCCCACCAAGTCCATGCAGACCATCGATCACCCGGGTGTTCACACACTAGTTCTAGGTGATTCCATGAGCTCATCCACTCTCCACACGCTCGGGGCCATTTACAAAGGGGCCCATTAACCTGCAAACCCGCACGTCTTTGGGAGGTGGGAGGAAACCGGAGAACCCGGAGGAAACCCGCGCTGGCCACAGGGAGAACGTGCAAACTCCACACAGAGGTCAGGATCTAACCTGGGTGTCTGGCGCTGTGAGGCAACAGCTCTACCCGCTGCGCCCATCGTGCCGCTCCATGTCTTCTTGGTTCTTGGTTTCCTGGTCCTCCAAAATATTCCAAATGGAATTTAAACTGGAGGTGGTGGAGGGAGGACTTAAGCCAGAAAGGTTATTGGGAAGAAAGAGCTACTTTAAATATCGTTGCATCTGGTTGGGTAACTATAGTTGGGTGGAGATTATTCCATGCTTTAATTGTGCGGGGGAAGAACGAATTGCTGTACACATCTGTCTTTGTAGCTGGGATCACAAATTGGATCGAATGCCTTCGTCTGCTCCTAATTGGTTTGGGTTTGGTGTAGGTCTTGTAAGCTATGTCGAGCTGTGTCCAATTATGGAATCCATTTCACAAGATACGATTTGCTGGCAGGATAAATGCCCACCGGGAAGTTGCTGTCTTTGAGCGTCAGAGACCCAGGTTCGATCCCGACTACAGATTCTGTCTGTACGGAGTCTGTACCTGCTCCCCGTGACCATGAGTGGGTTTCCTCCCACATTCCAAAGACGTACAGGTTTGCAGATTAATTGGCTTTGTTAAAGATTGTAAATTGTCCCCTAGTGCGTAGAACAGTGCAAGTCTACGAGGATTGCTGGTCTGTGCGGACTCAGTGGGCCTGAATCTCTCAAAGTCTTTAAAAAAAGTTGGCCCGGTTCATTCTGTGCTGTTATGTATAAGAAAATAATCAGGGAAAACTTTGACCTCAGAAGTGTTTGCGGGGAGCTATTCGAGCCCACTATCCCCAGTGGCATACGAAAAACTGGAATCTATAAAGCAACGTTCCCAGTCTCTAAAGGTCCCAAAGCATTTTGCAGTTAATAAAGTCGTTTTCAAACTGTAGCCGTTACTTTAACGTAGGAAACGCAACAGTTAATTTGTGCGGTCCAAGTTCCCACAGTCTGCAAAGAAATGAGGGGCACCTGATCAGACCGCCAGCATGACGAAGCAGGGAGAGGTGCCCTTGTTCAGGTAGTGCCATGGAATCTTTCACAAGATACAGTGCCGGCAGGCTGGCACAGCGGCAGAATCACTGCCTCACAGCGCCGGTGATCCGGGTTCGATCCTGACTACGGGTGCTGTCTTTACGCAGTTTGTATGTTTTCCCAGTGACCTGCCTCACCCGCTGAGTTTCTCCAGCATTTTTGTCTACCTTCGATTTTCCAGCATCCGCAGTGCCTTCTTAAACAAAGGTGTATGTTATATCGGTTAATAGAATATCATGGTATGAGTGTCAATAGAAGCGAATGTTGTCAATTTCAACGAAAACTGCAGCAAAACTGACTGATTGTGTTCTTAAGAAAGAATGGTGTCTGATTGCTGCCGGGAGGTTACAGAGAAACAATTTATCCCTAGACTGTTTTATTTGCACAAACAGCTTTTTTTTTCTGCTTGTCAATTTCCAACTTTAGGTTTTTCCACTGAGACCAGCAAACACCCCACACACTAGCCCTATCCTACACAGTCTACAATTTTACCAAAGCCAATTAATCTACAAACCTGTTCGTGTTTGGAGTGTGGGAACACCTGGAGGAAACCCACACGGTCGCATGGACAACGTGCAAACTCCGCACCGACAGCACCCGAGGTCAGGGTCGAACCCCGGGTCTGTGGCACTGTGAGGCAGCGGCGCTAATGCCTGTGCCACTGTGCGGCCCAAAAAAAACACTTTCAACAAACAGTGTCTCCCAACTATAATTAGATATTTTTGGCGTTGGGTGGAGGATCCAAATAAGGTGCGGAGGCGGACGAGCTTTAACAAGTGCAAACAAAATCAGTTCCAGAATATGTCACATTTAATAAGCAGTCAAGTGCAGAGAGCTGGCATCTCACCGTTTACAGTCTGTACATGTTCTACAAGGGCAGTGCTGTAGCCCCATATGCACAGGGTCACAATGAGTAAGTGATGCTGCTGCAAACACACACTGCAGGACATTGCTTCTGCTATGTTACCTCATTGCCCTTAAACACTTTCAGACATGCTGACAAGGGGAGGGGGGGGCTTTAGAGACAGCATCTGTTTTTATTACTGTTAAATGTGAAGGGGAAAGACCCTGGCCGCTCTCTCGTCTCACTGCTATCATTGGGAAGACCAAGGAAGTTCAAGGATAGTCCGGGGGTCCCCAAAGAGGCAGATAGCAGTTCAGCACTGCTCCCTAGTTGTGGTGGGATGGTTCAGATCAATCCAGAACAGCGACAATGCTCCCGCAAACCCTCCCGATAAAATGTCAACAGCAAACTCCAGCACTCGAGGAGAATGACTCAGCTCAATATCTCTTCCCCCAGCACAATTCATCAAGGTTTGGTTTCATTCCCAGGGAGTGGGGGGAGGGGGAGGGTCGCCGGGTGTGGATGTAAAAGTTACAGAGGAAAGTTTCACATTACTGCAGAGCCTTGGGTGTGAATCCTAAACCAGCCCAAAGTAACAAGCACTTTTTTAAATAGATCGACATGTGTATTGTTGAGACTACAGGATCATACGTCCCACAGAACAAACCCTGGTGTTTTAGTTTAAGGGCCACGAGGGTGCTTTATCCTGAGGAGAAATATCTTGTACTTTGGGACGATTGCAGAGTTTATAAAAAGGCTTCTGCTAAACACCAGCTAGCTCACAGCCCGCACAGATTTATCAATTCTACCTCCCCTTGGTTCGGATTCATATCATCCTTTATTCTCCACTTCAATGCCCAATTTCTTACAGCAGTGGGATGGACAGTGTCCGATTCTGGTTTAAATCGAGAGAGACACAAAATGCTGGAGTTACTCAGCGGGACAGGCAGCATCTCTGGAGAGAAGGAATGGGTGATGTTTCGGGTCGAGACCCTTCTTCTCCTTGGCTACTGGAGGTGAGGAAGGATAAAAATAATCAATCTACAATAGATGCAGGAGGAGGCCATTCAGCCCGTCGAGCCAGCACTGCCATTCACTGTGATCATGGCTGATCATCCACACTCAGTACCCCATTCCTGACTTTTCCCCATAACCCCTGACTATCTTTAAAAGCTCTATCCAACTCTCTTAAAAGCATCCAGAGAATTGGCCTCCACTGCCTTCTGAAGCCAAGAATTCCACAGATTCACCACTCTCTGTGTGTTAAAATTTTCCTCATCTCCGTTCTAAATGGCTTACCCCTTATTCTTAAACTGTGGCCCCTGGCCCGGGACTCCCCCAACATCGGGAACATGTTTCCTGCCTCTAGCAAGTCCATACCCATAATAATATTACATGTTTCAATAAGATTCCCTCTCATCCTTCTCAATTCCAGAGTATACAATCCCAGCTGCTCCATTCTATCAACATATGACAGTCCCGCCATCATAGAAACATAGCAAATAGGTGCAGGAGTAGGCCATTCAGCCCTTCGAGCCTGCACCGCCATTCGATATGATCATGGCTTATCATTCAACTCAGTATCCCATCCCTGCCTTCTCTCCATACCCCTTGATCCCTTTAGCCACAAGGGCCACATCTAACTCCCTCTTAAATATAGCCAATGAACTGGCCTCAACTACCTTCAATCCAGCAGAGAATTCCAGAGATTCACCACTCTCTGTGTAAAAAATGATTTTCGCATCTCGGTCTTAAAAGACTTCCCTCTTATCCATAATCCCGGGAATCCATCTTGGTTGTCATGTGCAAGTTGGGCCGAAGGGCCTCTCCCTGTGCTGTCTTTATTTGATTATCCTGTACTATATTTTTTCTGCAGGGAAGTATGGATCGAGTGGGCAGCCTTTATAATGGCTAGAAATACAGAGACTACTTTCCTATTGAAGTTTTGGCTACCTGTATCCCGTGGCTGCGCAAATCCCTGACACAGCGGCACGGTGGCGCAGCGGTAGAGTCGCTGCCTCACAGCGCCAGAGACCCGGGTTCAATCCTGACTACAGGCGCTGTCTGTGCAGAGTTTGTACGTTCGCCCCGTGACCCGCGTGGGTTTTTCCCCAGGAGCTCGGGTTTCCTCCCACGCTCCAAAGTCATACAGCCTTTGTAGGCTAAGTGTTTAAGAAGGAACTGCAGATGCTGGAAAATCGAAGGTACGCAAAAAAAGCTGGAGAAACTCAGCGGGTGCAGCAGCATCTATGGAGCGAAGGAGATAGGCAATGTTTCGGGCCGAAACCCTTAAGGAAATAGGCAACGTTTCGGGACGAAACCCTTAAGGAAATAGGCAACGTTACAAAAAAGCTGGAGAAACTCAGCGGGTGCAGCAGCATCTATGGAGCGAAGGAGATGGGCAATGTTTCGGGACGAAACCCTTAAGGAAATAGGCAACGTTTCGGAACGAAATCCTTACGAAATCCTTAAGGAAATAGGCAATGTTTCGGGACGAAACCCTTAAGGAAATAGGCAACGTTTCGGGACGAAACCCTTAAGGAAATAGGCAACGTTTCGGGACGAAACCCTTAAGGAAATAGGCAACGTTTCGGGCCGAAACCCTGAAGGGTTTCGGCCCGAAACGTTACCTATTTCCTTCCCGAAGGGTTTCGTCCCGAAACGTTGCCTATTTCCTTCGCTCCATAGATGCTGCTGCACCCGCTGAGTTTCTCCAGCTTTTTTGTGTACCTCCGCAGTTTTGTAGGCTGATTGGCTTTGGTAAAAAATTGTAAATTGTCCCTCGTGTGTAGGATAGTGTTAGCATACGGGGGATCGCTGGTCGGCGCGGGCTCGTTGCGGCAAAGGGCCTGCTAGAGGAAGGTGAAAAGGATAAGCCAGCTCAAGGGGATGGATGGATTTAGCTGTGAATGAAGTGGAGCAAAGAGTAATTTCAAATGCCTTGTAATCAATCCCATCAGACTAATGTCACCAGCCTGGCACACAAAGGGACTAATTTATCGGGAGCCAGAGGAGAGCAGAACCACAATTATTGAAGCCAGTTTAAACTTGAACACACGTGACATTGCATCATGGTATTAAACAAAAAACCCGTTCAATTGCTTTAGATCTTTGATAAAAAAAACCCTCTTCACCACCATGGAGAGAATAGAATCTGCGATTCAGCAGCGTGGAAGGAGAGGTTTACGCTTACTATATGATTTAGTTTAGCACGGAAACAGGCCCTTCAGCCCATCGAGTCCGTGCCGACCAGCAACAACAATCCTCCCCACACACTAGGGACAATATACATGCATACTAAGCACTGCACACGCTCGGCTGCCAAGAAATTGTGTTGTTCGCCCCCCCCCCCCCCCCCCCCCCCCCCCCCCTCCCCCCCTCCCTCCCCCCCCCCCCCCCCCCTCCCCCTCCCCCCCTCCCCTCCCCCCATG